>NW_020273011.1:0-11329 GCF_003268045.1 Sipha flava
TAAAATGATCAAGTGTGCCGTTAAGTAAAAAAGGTTGGGAATCCCTGATCTAAACCATAAAATGAGTTAAAGGATTATGTAAAATCAAATAATTAGATATAGTGTATAAAATACATACAATAAAAATCATCATACGGAAGTAGTTAAAAAATATATCTGGATTTTTTCGTAAACCCGGAAACAAAGTAATAAAGCCACCTCTAGTTAGCTTATCATCGATGTAAGGATGTACCCAGTAACGTCTCTTTTTTTTTAAAATAAATTTTTTGTTTACAATGTACGCGAAAATCGCATGGTTTTTTTTGATAGACTTCCATCGCCAATAAAAAAACAAATACAACTGAAGGCATCGTTACGTACGTTTGTATACAGTCTCGCAGCGGTGCCGCACGTTAAAACAACGGACATGTGCATAGTGGCGTATTTGAGGGGGGGGGGCGATGGGAGAAGTCGCCTCTCCCTAGAATTTTTAGACCAAGACAATTTTTATATAATTAATGGGTATCTTATTAAGAAACAAAAATTATGATTTATTTTATAGTATTACTACATTTGAAAACGTTTCAAATTTTACACTAATTTAAATAACGTAAAACGCTAAATTGTTCATAACGTTTTAATTGTCAATAACGGTAAACGGAAAATTTTTTAAACGTTTAAATTTGTATAATGTTTAAACGCTTAATTTGAATAACGTTTAAATTATTTATAGCGTTAAACACTCAATTGCTCATAACTTTTATATGTTCCATAATGATAAATAATATATATTATTTTGATTGAAGATCCAGTCCATACTTAGTGAAAAATTAGATAAAACACAAGCAAACCTTTCAAAACACAGATAGGTGTTAAAAAAGAACTACACAAAAGACCATTCTAAGTGGATCCGGCATTAGATTAAAAAAAAAAAAACCACAAATATTAAGGATTCACTTGATATAAAAATTACCAAAACTTTTACTTGTAAATTTTGAGCCTGAATTAAAGAAAACATTTGAGTCCCCTCCCCCTAGAAGTAAGTTTAAATATGCCCCTGCATATGCAAGAGTTGCTGCGGCCACAGCAACGGCGTCGTAGCGACGCCGCACGTTAATTAACGCAAGCAGTGGCGTATTTTGGGTGATTTTTCGGGGGATGTCCAACATTTAATGAACTTCACAAACGAAAATTTTAGAACTACAGTGGATTTCCGCTTATTACGATGCCGTACACAGCGATATTCCTGTTAAAACGATTCCTAGTTATATATTTGGTCGATTTTATATCTCACGAAGATAATGTTTTCGTCATCCGCATACAACGAGTTTCGGATATAACGATTTGATTCTTTAGGTCCCTTATAGATCGTTATAAGCGGATTCCACTGTATTTACTGATGTGAAGAAATATCGAACTAACTTTTTTTAAATAACTAGAAATTAACAAGTAATTTGTAATTTAAGACCATTACATGGTATAATAGACATGTTGGAGGTTATTACTTGATACTAATCACTGAGATTTATTCTAAAAATTACCTTTTATAATATTATACAGATACAAAGATATTAAAATATATTGTAAAATTACAATAAATTACAATATTATTATTATTTTTTATTTATTACTAGAGATCTGAGTGCCTCTTATTTAAAATACGTTCGTCAATCACTTTATTGACATCAATATTAACTTCTCTGTGGATAGCTAAGCTATATTATTGTCACAATATTGGCCTAGTTATATTTTTTTGTTTACTTCGTAGTGCCGTTTATTTTATTATTAAATAAAAGCATTATAAAATAAACGATAAAATCAATATAATATAAGGCCTTTATTTTTTTTTTAAAGTCGAGGGGTGTCCAGACATGGAGGACACCCCCCAAAATACGCCACTGAACGCAAGTGTGCATCTAGCCTTATACTTTAAATTTAAGAATAGTTGTAAAAAAACGACGAATTGTGTCAAAGAAAAGGTAATCTTGAAAGTATATGAAGAATTAGAATTGAATCCAAATAAAAATGCTTCTTCTGAAGCCCCAGGAAAATTTTTGCCTAGGATAATTTAATAATGTAATGGACAAAGATCGTCCATTTAACCCTGGGGTGTATTTAGTATATATATATTATTATTATTATTGTTATTATATTTAGATGTATGTGTGTACGCTTATTCATTAGTCTTTTATACGTGGGAAGTAATGCATAGTCAGAGGTGGAATTAGAAATTTTTACGCCCGGAGAAAATGTTAAAATTACGCCCTATCATAGACCAATAATAAAATACTCTTCTGGAGAATTTTTTTCTAATAATTAATATACAATCATACTTGTGGACTTTTAACCTAATATTAGTATTTAACATAGTTAAAAATATCAAATTAATTGTTAATAATTACAAAAATTACACTCTCTAAAATTTTACGCCCGGGGATGAATCCCCGTATTTCACGCTCTAGTTCCGCCTTGTGCATAGTAAGCATTTTTGGTCAACTGGACGCCTCACACCTCACAGTGGGCCAGAATATGTTTAAAGTGGGACAAAATTATTTTTCACTTGATTTGAAGTTGTAATGGCCACAATATTATTAAATATATGTTACTTATTACTAGGGTTCGGGACTTCTTGCATTTGCATGTTTTTTTTGTAGTGGTCGTAGTCTTTTTTAAGGGAGCTATAAATTTGTTTTATGAAATAACAAAATTAAATACTAAGTTTGAATTTGCATACTTTTGCATATTTCGTCATATTTTAAGAAAAGCACATATTTGAGCAATTTTTAGTATATTTGGGCATATTTCAAATTTTTTTTTATTTTTTAAACGTAAAATTGTCGGGAAAAATCAAAATTGGATGGTCGTAGTCTGTCATATCTAACACGAACGTCTGTTTGCGATGATAGTTTCTTTATCGCTTAAAAATCAACCTTATTATCGAAAACATCGACAATTGTATAGTTGTGGTAAAACCTAATGAATCTTATACTCCTACAGGCTTATCTTTATATTATCACGAAACAAATATAAATTCAAACTCTCCAAAGTAATCAGTTATTAGCCGGGTATGAATTGTACAATGAAACGAAATCAGTACGTGTTCGTTCGTTAATCATATCATCACGCTTACATTATTTCTTATTAACTGTACCATTTTTTTTTTTACAATCATTATTTTTACAATTATTATTTTTTTTATATTAAGTACCTACCTACTTTATAGATTTTTATTTTTATAATAATAATTTATAATATACCTTATGCGTTTTTTAAAAATAAAATAAAAAATAAGATGCATATTTTAAAGCATATTTTGACGATTTTGACTGCATATTTCGATAATTTTTAGTGCAAGAAGTCCCGAACCCTACTTATTACATATGATAATATGTAAACGTAATAATATGACACCAAAACACGAAGTTTTCAAATTTTATTTAGTTAAATTTTATTTCAATACTTTAAATTAAAATAAATGTAATATAATGTTTTAAATTTTAAATTTGTTTGATAAATACTAGATTATATTTTATTTTAATCTTCATTATTTTCCTCAGATTCACTTTCAGAGCTATTTTCATATTTACTGTTACTGTCTTCAAAATTGTTTTCGGTAAAAATCAATAAACGTTTGACTTCATAACTTTATTATTTTTTATAATATAGGTTAGCTTTCTTAGACTAGATATAACAGGATCTGGAGACACTAATAAATTGTTTAATAGATCCTGTATAGTGTTGATACTTGAATTTTTTTCGGGTGTTGCATTCTCGGTATTTCTTTATGTGTTTTTTTCTGGCTTCCTGCGCTTCCTCTGATAATTTTCCAATAGGAACCAAAGCGAGTTTAATAATGTCAGAACCATGCACTAAAATTTAATGTATACTTACTGGCATTTGAACGAATCATAATTTGAAATAAACAATTGGGCCGTTTCCAAAGCATATTTATCAAATAGTTCATAATTAATTTTGATACCCTATGATATAACTTGTAATATTGTAGCAAAACGTTCAATTTATTCTTTTTTTTAATCCTGTTATTGAGGATGACATTTCAGTATCTACGAAAAATCTCCTGGCAGTATTACCATCATTCGATGTTCCTGCACCTCTTTGTGTTGGTTGGTCGATAATTAGACCCATTTTTAACCGGAATTGTTTTTGGATTTCTTCTTTTCGAACTTTTAACATTTGTTTATTTTCTTCACCTCTTGCCTGCCATATTTTAAAATCCAATCTATAGGACACATGGATCAAACACTCAAACATTCTAATCCAAGCATGTAAAGGTGATAAACCAAAAGTAAACGTTTTATGATTTACAGGTCTTTTATTTATATGAAAAATATTGTTCATATCCTTTGGAGTTGCCTTACATATATAACAAACTTGAGTAGATGTATTTTCAGTAAGTGCATTGCAAACCTTACCATCAATCATAGTTAATCCCAGTTCATGTTTAACTTCAAAAGTTATATTAGTCAATACAACAATAGTCGGTTCTAGTTCTTTAATTTGGTTGTTTATATCATCGATTTCTTGTTTTATAAATAAAAACGTTTCTTTTTTTATATTCTATTTAATTGGGACGACAATATTTAGTAGAGGAAGTGTGTGGATTTTTCCATACTATATTATCTTGGTCATTTAATGTATTTATCCCTGATTTATATAATATTAACGGTACCAATGAAATAAAAAATATTTCACTATCATTCGTTATTTCTCCTTCAGAAAATTTTTGTTTGTATTGTTGTTGATCTGATGTTCCATCACAGCCCTATTTAGTAAACAAAGTTAATTTATCAAATAAAATATTCTTTGTAGTCGAAATCATCAATATTAAACGTTGAACCGTATGGTCTAATAACCCTTGTAGTTTAATAGATGCCTTTGTCTCAGTGACTGATATTTCTGATAAATTTGGGTAGCATTTTATTTTTACGTCTCTTACAGAGTTGTACATTGGGTAAATAGGAATTGGCATTTTTGTTTTTTAGACTGAGTTCGTAAGTTTTGATATTGATATTTCGTAAGTTTTAAGTCGACAAGAAGAGCTAGCATATTTTTGCATTACACGTTTTGATGTGGTTGATTGTTGATATAATATACGAATTTTGGATGCTCGGGTTAGAGTAGTCATAGTTGATTTTTTCTAATAATTTAGAAGCATCTTTAAGCCCTGAATCTTTTAAACTAACCTTAGTCGCAAAAACTAACTCGTTTACACTATAATTGTTCCGTAGTTCTGTGGTTTTCCTGATTTTTGATTTTTTACACAAATCATCAAATATTTTCACTGGTCTACCATGCGTACTAATAGAAGGTAAATCGTTTTGTAATAAGTCGGAAGGCAAAATATCAAGAAATTTAAATTAATCATTTAACTATTTTTCATTTAATCGTTCAAAATATTCTTTAGTTCGAGAGCATTTTTGCCATCGTTTTTAGAATTCACTAATGAAAGTTTGTATCCTATTTTTGAGCAATTTAATGTAATGAGGTACACGTGAAAGTTTGACGGAAGACCAAATTTGCTCAGAATTAACAAAATTCAGAAGTATTGTACATATTATTCTCTGTTGAAACCGATGTATATATTTCATATAATTGTCTTCGAGTAAACCGTGGAAAGTCTATAATTAAAAAAAAAACGATTTTAATATTATTCAAAAATGGATCAATGCCAAATAGGCAGCTATAGGCAGCTGATATATTTTTTTTTAATTATCCAAATACTTAAGAAAAAATATGAGTAAAATTTGAAACACCAGCGTGTACCAGTGTTTTCTACTTAACTAACAAAATAAGAATAACGTATATTAAAATTAACTAAGATTAATATAGAAATAAAGTATTTAAAAAAAACGTCAAATAAAAAACAAATTATTGTTTTAATTACTTACCTATAGAACTATATAAATGATGCCATTTTTTTAATTTATAGTCTAAATGAAAACTTAAAAATAAATTGTTAACACAACGAGTAGAAACGATGTCAGTAAAATGAACGTTCATGTACATATATTTATAGTTTTTCATATAACTCATGAACCTTTTATTTCAAGATAAGATATATGTACAATTTTAGTTTTTCCCATCTAATTTCAAAATGTTTCAACAGATAATACAATTATGAACCTACATTTTTCATTTTTGTCCTATTTTAAACATATTCTGGCCCACTGTGCATCGTCCGGATAACCAGTCGTATTGTAACCAAGTAAATTAACGGTCAATACACGTACTCATAATATAAAATTTGTTCAAAGTCTTAACCATTTTATCCTTTTTCTTGATTCGAAAGTGCGAACTTACAAAAACGTTACTTAGTGCTGACGGACTCTACTGAGTTTAATCGATTGGCCTATAACACCGTGATGAATATTTATGTCATGTACAAATGATAATTTACACAAGTAAAAATCGCACAGTTTACTTCGAGTTTCACGAAAAGAAAATACATACATTGTTTTTGCGAGTTATTCAAAGTATAAACATTTCTCATTTTTAGGGGTGGTCCAGACTTTACTCGTATTATCCCTTACGACATGGCTCCGCACTAGTTTCTTGTAAACGTGGGTACGAGTGGATAAAACGTTTCTGATTATTTCATTAAACTCATACATAATATAGTGACATAGGTTAAGCCTCGTAATTAATTTTCAGGTCAATGAAACTTAAACGAAATACTACTACTACTGTTTCATCGGTGTTCATCGAAATTATTTTTAATGAGGCAGGTCATACGGATTCAGCACCGACAATATCCGACGTAATTTCAGTAAACATATTTATAAATTATAATTAGTAATGCTTATTTATATTTTATTAGTTGATACATTTATTGCTGTTTTAAAAATCCTTTTATTTTTATTTTATTTCGATTTCCTATTTAAGTAATTTAAGTACATTTTACAAAAATAACTATGTTCCAAATCTATTTTACTGATAGTTATAAATATTTTCCATGGCAATTTCTTTAATATTTCAATCGTTAATCGTTTTCTGTTATGTTATTCGATATTAATTTTAATCGTTTTTCGTTGCTGTTTCGTTATCCGTTATCCGTTTTTATGGTTTATCGTTTCCGATTTGTTATCTGTTATCGATTTCAATCGTTTTTTGAATAGTTTAACATTATACTCATAACGTTATAAAAACGTTTTGGTGCTCTGGATAGAACGAATAAATAAAATAAATTTCCATAATTTAAATTATACACTCGTTCAAAGTTTAAAAAGACAGTTGCAAAAAAAAGTCAAATAATTATTGTTAAAAAAATATAAGACAACGGTGTACAAATTCTTGATATCCGACGCTGCATTAGTCCAGCACGGTCAGTATTTTAGTAGTCTGGCATTTTTTTTTTTTTTTAACACGTCCAACTGTTATCTGTGGATCATTTAATAAATTCAAATGTGATATTATAAACATTATACTTTTGGGATTTTAATAAAAATTAAACTATTATAAATTATTTCAAACCAATTAAGACATTAAATTAAATATATAAGAGTTGGTAAGTAATGCGTAATTAAGTACATTTTAATTTCTTCTCGATTTCTATTTAAATGTCCACGTTTTTCAATAATCCAGTAGTAGGTTTTTTATATTGTACCATATGCGTCGAATTATTAAGACTCAAATGCATATATTACGCGTGTACATATAAAATATGAATACCAAAGTAAGATTGTAGTAAGGTAACTTATACAAATTATACGTATATAAATGCGCTCATTATCTTCGAAAAATATTCCTAAAAATCCTTTATCATGTTTCAAAATATGAATTTATTTTTAATTATGAATTTATTGTACTTACTTATGCCTAATCGAAAAAAATTATGGAAAAATAGGTGTAAGAAAACTTATTTTGTGGTTTACACAGTATCGTAAGAACCGAGTGTGCAAAAGGTGCATCGCACACAGGTTTCGAACTATATATTATGGGGTCTCATAAGGCCGAATGCTCAAAAACGTTTGATGATTAGGGCCTTGAGGTTTTTATTCGCACACGAGCCTCGGTGGTCTACTTATGGCATTGGGCTTACATTAATAACATTTTTAAAATTTACCAATAATGTTATAATCAGTCCGAGTTGTTCTACAAAATACAAACTCACAGTATAAAAAGTAAAAATTCAAATATTTTATTTGTTATCGAATTCACATTTATTAATTTATCTTATTGAAATGGACGATCAGAATACAAATACGCGCTGCATATTACATTACAAATATGTATTAAATATTAAAAAAAATTAAATGATATAAAATATAAAAAATTAAAATTGTTTTTAATTTAAAAGATAGCGTTTAAATATCACATATTTCTTACCAGTTATAATATATCAATAAATAACAATTTATCAAGGGCATTTATATATATATCAATCCGTTTCTTCAATTACAGTAAATAGATTAAAAAATCGGTATATTTACACGTAACCGTTTCGTGTCCGTTCTGTATCCGTACCGTCCGTTTCCGTATTTTAAAATTTGTCGGAGAAAAAGTTATTGTGGATTTCACTGATATAGATATGAAAAATACGAAATAGTGTAAACAGCCGTCAATGACAACTGACAACTTGATCGTTGGTTCTAGGTCTATCTACTCGCGAGATGTATTTGTAAAATGTTAAAAAGTTGTTTTTTCAAAAACTTAGATACATTTACCAAAATCTAAAATCATGTGTACCAATATACACAAAACAATTATTGAAATGATTCGGTCTCATATAGAATTATACGACCTTTCATGCCCAAAATATATGGACAGTTGTTTTTTTTTTCCTCTTCTTCGTCTAGCAACAAGGCTAGATCTTCTAGTGATTCGTCTACACTTCCAGGCATATTATAATTATTTTTCAAACGCCCAAAACAACATTGAAACACGATACGTAAAAAACGCGCGTGTGGTCAATAAATAGGTTCTAACTACACTGAACGGGTACGGGCAACGGATACGAATCGGGTACGGAACGGTATTGTGTAAATCCAAAGCACTGATACTGAACGGACTCGGAATGGTTAATAGACCTTAAACTTCATAAAATATTTAAGTATAATGATTACGGCAACAAATTACCATTCAAGTCTCATGGAAAATGATTTAATCTCGTGCATTTCTCGTATAATTCATTAGTACCTATCTAACGGCGACAATAATTGCATAGTATTGCGATGGAAATAAAAACTTTGGCTTTTCAACATGATATCGTTTTTACAAATCTGTTCATTGTGGCCTATTGATGTAATTCGACGATACACTGTGACGACCAAATTCAAATCGCAAGAGCAAAAATAACAATATTACTAAAATCTTCCCCTCAACTCGCCGGTATCCATGTAAAATAGTGTTCAGTGTTTTGCACTCTATCGCAGTGGCGTAGCCAAGGGGGGGGATAAGGGGGCTAAGCCTCCCCCATGGGCCGTGTTTATATGTATAATGTATCTTGACTATTTAATAGAATCAATGGATGCTCGTTTTAATCAAAGGTTTATTGATGTTATGCCACTTGAAGGACTTATTCCGGCTAATTTAAATATGTATGACGATAAAAATATTATAAAAGCTGCTAAAATATATCTCCAAGATTTTTATGATGATACCTCATCTACAATCAGAGCTGACCTGTTCATATGGAGGCAACAATGGAGTCAAAATACTATTCCAAAACCGAATTCTGCTCTTGATTCACTCTCTTATCGTACCAATCTTTGACCTAACATTAAAATACTTTTACAATTATTCGCCACGTTACCAGTTACCTCTTTCACTCTAGAAAGAACGTTTTCAGCACTTAATCACTTAAAAATTTTTTTAAGAAGCACCATGTCGGAAAACAGACTGAATGGGTTAGCTATGGTTAATATAAATAAAAAAGAGCAATTCGATGAAAGTGAAATAATAACTGAATTTGCCAGAAATTCGCCTAAGAGGATGCAGCTGTCAGAGTGGAGTAAGTGACTGAACACTGAAACCAAAATTATTATTATTATTATTATTATTATAAATTATATATTAATAAATATTTTTAAAACCATACTAAAATGCTTGAATTACGTTTAGAAACTTGGTGGTAGATGGTGGGGGGGGGGTTAAGGGTGAATTCTCATATCCTCTCTTACCTTACTTATCCAAAAAAGTGGTTAGTCCCCCCCCCCATTTAAAAATCCTGAATACGCCACTGCTCCATCGTACGCAGAAAGCTGTGAGATGAGTTGAAATTGTGCACAACTGTTGTAGTGAATACGTGTGAAAGCACCGGTAATGTAAGGCTTTTAAAATTCAAGCCAAGTAATGCGATAAAACGATTGTCACATAATATACACGTCTAAAAAATGTCTTGCAGCGACGTGCTTTCTATCACGTGCTCGATTTTGTTTAGTTCAAACGTCGTTAAATCTTCTAATATAAAAGTCCAGTGAACAATGTATGGGTTTAACAACGGAGTGTATTTTATTTATTTTTCAAACTTCTTTTGGGCGGTGTCGAATGGGTATTTGTACCGAAATAATACCTATTGTGTAAAAATAACGTAAGTAGGTATTTAAATGTTTTGTATGATAGCAACGTTATGACCGATACAATATAGTTAAATCCGTCAAATCAAGTTTATATATATCCGGGACAACACAAATCAGCTGTCGTATCACGTGTATTAAAACAATTTTTTTTTTTTACCTTTTCTGCCGTTTTTGTCGAATAATCAATATCAAAGAATCAATTAATAATAATATTTATTAAGTATTTTATTATATCGTGTAGTATAACAAATCCATTATGTTTTTAAATACATATGTGTTCACTATAAGTGTTCACTTGTCAGGTTGGCCGAGCGGTCTAAGGCGCCAGATTTAAGCTCTGGTTCCCAAACGGGAGCGTGGGTTCGAACCCCACACCTGACAAAAATATTTTTCTTTTTTTTTTCCCGCAACAGTTTGCTTATTATACTTCCGTTACACTTACTTAAAAGGGATACTCACAGGGACTATCATAAGAGTGTGTAGAAAGGTTTCTGTAATTAAGTATATACACAATAAAAAAAATTATTTTATATTTATTATGTATAAAAAAATGATAGAATCGATGTTTGTCTTGATTTTGCCATTTACAGTTCACGATGCACAACTAATTCACCCAAGTATAAAAACCTTTTTTTCGTTACCTTTCTTCAAACAAATCTTTAGAGTCTAAGCACAAGTGTGCCGCGAAATTATTCAGGTGTGCCGTGTAATTTTTGTAATTTTATAATTTTTTAAGCATAACTAAATATAATAATCAAAATTATAATTTATATTTATGATAGCATTGACTTCAAAATTCCCTTGAAAATAAA
>NW_020273012.1:0-307 GCF_003268045.1 Sipha flava
GAACTTGTTTGAAATGGAATGCAGATTAAGATCAATGAGTACCATTAATTTTTTTGAAATCGGTAAAAAAACTAATTAAATTATTAGTCAATTAATAATAAAAATTTAATCTTCTTCATTTGTGTTGGTATATAACGTTTGCCACTTTACCACACCTTTCCTTCTTTTTTATATAATTTCCAACATTATTATGTAATTAAATTGAAATTGAAATTCAATAATTGCTTGTATTTAAATTATTTGTCAATCTTATAATTACATATTTAAATTGTTTCAGATCTGTGGAGAGGTACATTCGAGCATTATC